>NW_027362769.1:63771671-63776671 GCF_046119375.1 Phyllobates terribilis | reverse complement strand
GCAGGATAAGGGGGCGCCAGAGAGCTGCAAGGTCTGACCCAAGTGGGTGTCGTTTTCCTGACAAATTGGTGGCAAGCGGTGGGATAATAGGACATTAGTGATCTGGTTTGAGCAATCATTCCTCTCACTAAAAACTTGCACAAAAGTTTTGGAAGATCGAACTCAGTGTTTATTAGATCTGAGACAATACTGTATGTGTAGCAGTTACCCCTACCCTTCTTCGCTTTTTCTTTTCTATTTTTATTTTGGTGATCATGGTCGTAGTTGGGGAGTCCTGGTACAGCCAGCAGAAAAAGGACACTCTTATTGGAATATGTATAATCAAAGGCATTGACCCCCACGGCAAAAGCAGAGAACAAATGATTGCTGAACTGTTACAAGATGCTGCAGAGCCCGTCCGACAGCAGAGCCCTGATGAGGGGGCGGCCAGCCAAGGCCCGGATGGCGCTGCTGCAGGGGTGCCACCTGTGATTGCCAGCCATACCCGCAACCAGGGTAGTGTGGACCCCCACCTGCAGATGGCCTTGGAGGAGCTCGCCACAGACGATCGTGAAGGACGACTGCAGCTGATCCTGAAATTCCAGGAGCGAGCAGAGCAACAGGCCCAAGCTGACCGAGAGGCTGCTGAGCGACAAGCTGACCGAGAGGCTCCTGAGCGACAAGCCCAAGCTGACCGAGAACACCAGCTGGAGCTAGCCCGGATTCAGAAGGAGTCGCCCTCTACGCAGACCCGTGAGTCCAACAGTGCCAGCTGCTTTAAACCTCGTCCTGAGCACTTCCCTGTGATGGAAAAGGATGGGGACTTGGACACATTTCTGCGAGGCTTTGAAAAGGCCTGCAGGCAGTATCAGCTGCCCACCGACCAATGGGCAAGATATTTAACTCCAGGGCTCCGAGGAAAAGCCTTGGAGGTGTTCGCTTCCCTCCCTCGAGAACAAGATGGAGACTATGAGGCCGTCAAGCAGGCCCTGATAAAAAAGTACCAGCTGACTCCGGAGGTTTACCGGAAAAAGTTCAGAACCCTCCAACGTGGACCACATGACACCTACAGCGATGTGGTAGAAGGGCTCAGAACCAACTTTGAGCAGTGGATCCAAGGACTGTCAGCGACCACCTTTGAGCAGCTAAAGGACCTGATGGTGAAAGACCAGTTCCTGCATCTGTGTCCGACTGAGGTACGGCAGTTCGTGATGGATCGGGAGCCACCTGATGCCAATAAAGCAGAGAAGATCGCAGACACCTACGAGGCTAACCGGAGACCAGAGGTGCGGAAGCCGGTCGTCACCAGCTGGAAAGGGGGTAAGCCATCAACCACCATCCCTGCCCCTGCCAGCCGACCTTCCGGAGGCCTTTTTCCCGTTACCAAGGCCCTGCCTGCATCTGATGCCCGCAGGTGTTATTTCTGCAACCAGACTGGTCATCTCAGCGCCACTTGCCCAGAGAAGCAGAGGAAGAACCCCCCATCCAAGGCCCCAGGGCCTAATGCCTCAGTTCTTTTGGTGGGTGGGCTGGTTGGGAGGGCCTGTGAAAACTTTCAGTCTGTCAGGGTGGGGGACACTCTCACTGTAGGCCTCAAGGACACTGGGGCCGAACGAACCCTCATCCGACCCGAACTGGTGTCCCCTGAAGCGCTTATTCCAGGAAAGACCCTGACTGTCACCGGGATTGGGGGCGTCCGATGCCCCTTGCCCATGGCCCGGGTTTTTATTGATTGGGGTACGGGGAGTGGGGTGAAGGAAGTGGGAGTATCCAAAAACCTACCTGCAAATGTTTTGTTGGGAACTGATTTGGGGAGGATGCTTGCTTATTATGTCCCTAACACCCCTCCCAGATCTGATACGGTTGGTAAAGTTAATGCTGATACTGTGAATGTCAATGCTTTACCTGATGATGATGATGTTGTTGTTGTTGTTGTTGTTGTTGTTGTTGTTGTTGTTGTATTGGAAGGTGCAGGAGAACTCAGCCATGTGACTCTGCGGGGTGATGTTGTTGAGGATCCCCTAGCCGGAGCAAAGGTCAGTGCCAAGGGTAATGGGGAGAGGCACGAGGACCATGAAGCATGTGGTGCTGTGCCAGTCACCAGTGTCACAACAGAAGGTGACCTGGCTGATAGTTGCTGCCCCATACGTAGCACTGTGCCTGAGGTAATGGAGGATGATGGAGAAGTAGTTCTCATGGCCTCGCAGGCTAATGAGACGGTGTTATTCCCCGGGGAGACGGCCTATATAGCCACTGTTACCCGCAGTCAGAGTGCCCAGAACGCAAGTAACACCCTGCTTTCTGGACCCTCCTCGGACAGAGGAATAACAGGATCAGGTATGGACCCAGAACCGGTCCCAGAGGGTCCTAGTGAGGACGTGGCCTTAACCTCACTTCTGGCTTCCTCCAGCCAGGAGTTTCAGGCAGCTCTGCACTCAGATACTAGCCTAGAGACGTTAAGGAGCCTCGCTGAGAAACCCTCCTCCGAGTCGGATAAGGAGAGGGTATTCTGGGACCAAGGGAGGTTGTACCGGGAGACAGTTCCCTGTACACCCCAACAGGAGTGGCTGAGGGAAAGACAGCTGGTTGCCCCCTACCAATTCAGGGATGAGTTGTTGCGGATCGCCCATGAAATTCCACTCGCTGGACACTTGGGGGTCAGCAAAACCAAGGCCCGGCTGTCTCATCACTTTTATTGGCCCAAAATGAGGACAGATGTGGTGAACTACTGTCGCTCCTGTACCACGTGTCAAAGAGTGGGAAAGTCAGGGCCGGCTCCCAAAGCCCCCCTGACCTCTTTGCCTGTGATAGAGGAGCCTTTCCAGAGGATTGCTGTGGACATTGTGGGACCACTGGCCATGCCCAGCAGCTCTGGAAAAAGTTTCATCCTTACCGTGGTAGACTATGCTACTCGGTATCCGGAGGCAGTAGCCCTGTCCTCAATTAGGGCGGATAAGGTGGCGGACGCCCTCTTGGCCATCTTTTCGAGAGTAGGATTTCCCAGGGAGATGCTTACCGACCAGGGGACCCAGTTCATGTCACGCTTAATGGAGGCCCTATGTAAGAAAATGCAGGTGCAGCATTTGGTATCGAGCGCGTATCACCCACAGACCAATGGTTTGTGTGAGCGATTCAACGGTACCCTCAAACAGATGTTAAAAATGCTGGACTGGGAGCGTTACCTCCCACACCTGCTATTTGCTTACAGAGAGGTTCCACAGGCCTCGACGGGGTTCTCCTCCTTTGAGCTCCTGTATGGCAGGCGTGTCCGAGGACCCCTTGGTTTGATAAGGGAATTCTGGGAAGAAGAGCCGAGCTCCCCAGGAGTGTCCATCGTAGAGTATGTCATGCGCTTCCGTGACAAGATGCAGACCTTGACGCAGTTGGTGCATGACAACATGGCGCAAGCCCAGGCTGACCAGAAGCATTGGTACTACCAGAACGCCCGAGAACGGACCTACCAGGTGGGTCAGAAGGTGTGGGTGCTGGTCCCCGTACCAAAGGACAAGCTTCAGGCGGCCTGGGTAGGCCCGTACGTCATTCACCAACAGCTCAACCCGGTCACCTATGTGATCACACTTGACCACGAGCGGGGTAGGCGGAAGGCGTTTCACGTTAATATGATGAAGGCTCATCAAGAACGTGGAACCTGCGTCCTACCGGTCTGCAACCTGCCCGAGGATGGGGAGGATGACCCCCTCTTGGACATGCTCGCCCAAGCGAAGGCCAGCGGGTCCCTAGAGGATGTAGAGATAAGCGACTTGCTATCCGCAGACCAGAGGTCTCAGATGCGAGCAGTGCTGAAACCCTTCCAAGCAGTGTTCACCAACATGCCTGGCAGGACTGAGGCGGCGGTCCATGAAGTGGACACCGGGAATCATGCCCCACTCCGGCGGACAGCCTATCGAATCTCCGACGAGGTGCAGCATGTCATGCGCCAGGAGGTCGAGGAGATGCTGAAGCTGGGGGTGATTAAGCGGTCCAAGAGCACGTGGGCCTCACCTGTAGTCCTGGTGCCAAAGAAGGACCGGACCACCCGGTTCTGTGTGGACTACAGGGGGCTCAATGCTATCACAGCCTCTGATGCACAACCAATGCCACGCATTGAGGAGCTGCTGGAGCGGTTAGCCAGCGCGAGCTATCTCTCCATTATGGATTTGAGTCGGGGATATTGGCAGATTCCCTTGAGCCCCGGGGCCCAGGAGTAGTCCGCCTTTATCACCCCCTTCGGATTGTATGAATCCACGGTCATGCCTTTTGGCATGAAAAATGCCCCTGCCACGTTCCAGCGAATGGTCAACCACCTGCTCCAGGGACTGGAGAGGTACGCAGTGGCGTACCTGGATGACATTGCCATCTTCAGTCCCACCTGGGAGGATCACCTCAAGCATCTGCAGCAGGTGCTCGGGCGCATTCACCAGGCGGGCTTGACCATCAAGCCGGGAAAGTGCCAGATGGGCATGAACGAGGTCCACTACCTGGGGCACCAAGTAGGTGGGGGTACTCTGAAGCCAGAGCCTGGGAAGGTGGACGCTATCGTGTCCTGGCCCACCCCCAGGACCAAGAAGCAGGTGCAGTCCTTCTTGGGCACCGCAGGGTACTATAGACGCTTTGTACAGGACTATAGTAGCCTTGCGAAGCCCTTGACAGACCTCAACAGGAAGAGCCTACCCCATTCCGTCAAATGGACGGATGAATGCGAGGTGGCCTTTAGGGCTTTGAAGACTGCCCTGAGCAGCTCTCCTGTACTAAAGGCGGTCGACGGCACACGGCCACTCTTAGTACAGACCAACGCCAGTGAGTTTGGCCTCGGTGCTGTACTCAGCCAGGTCGACTCGGGGAACCAAGAACACCCCGTGTTGTTCCTAAGCCGGAAACTGCTGCCGAGGGAAGTGGCCTATTCCACCATAGAGAAGGAGTGCCTGGCCATTGTATGGGCCCTCAACCGCTTACAGCCTTACTTGTACGGGCGCCCCTTCACTGTCGTGACTGACCACAACCCCCTGAGTTGGCTGCACACC